>NW_026571153.1:31087288-31127784 GCF_026225935.1 Boleophthalmus pectinirostris
TGATTTTCATTCTTTATTCATTTAATGTTTCTATTTTTCACTCCTCTACACTGGACTTTTCAAACAACTGTACAGTCTGAGATCAGTTTACATGAAGTCGAGTGGAATAGAATTTTATACACAGGGTTAAATACTGTGGGCTGTTTTAGACGACTTTAAACAGGACTAAACCAGGTCTAAACCAGGTCTAAACCAGGACTAAACCAGGTCTAAACCAGGACTAAACCAGGTCTAAACCAGGACTAACCAGGTCTAAACCAGGACTAAACCAGGTCTAAACCAGGACTAAACCAGGTCTAAACCAGGTCTAAACCAGGTCTAAACCAGGACTAAACCAGGAGTAAACCAGGACTAAACCAGGTCTAAACCAGGACTAAACCAGGTCTAAACCAGGTCTAAACCAGGACTAAACCAGGTCTAAACCAGGACTAAACCAGGTCTAAACCAGGACTAAACCAGGACTAAACCAGGACTAAACCAGGTCTAAACCAGGTCTAAACCAGGACTAAACCAGGTCTAAACCAGGACTAAACCTAAACCAGGACTAAACCCAGGACTAAACCAGGTCTAAAACCAGGTCTAAACCAGGTCTAAACCAGGACTAAACCACGTCTAAACCAGGACTAAACCAGGTCTAAACCAGGACTAAACCAGGTCTAAACCAGGTCTAAACCAGGTCTAAACCAGGTCTAAACCAGACTAAACCAGGTCTAAACCAGTCTAAACCAGTCTAAACCAGGTCTAAACCAGGACTAAACCAGGTCTAAACCAGACTAAACCAGGTCTAAACCAGGTCTAAACCAGGACTAAACCAGGTCTAAACCAGGACTAAACCAGGACTAAACCAGGTCTAAACCAGGAGGTCTAACCAGGTCTAAACCAGGTCTAAACCAGGTCTAAACTAAACCAGGACTAAACCAGGTCTAAACCAGGTCTAAACCAGGACTAACCAGGTCTAAACCAGGTCTAAACCAGGTCTAAACCAGGACTAAACCAGGACTAAACCAGGTCTAAACCAGGTCTAAACCAGGTCTAAACCAGACTAAACCAGGACTAAACCAGGTCTAAACCAGGACTAAACCACGTCTAAACCAGGACTAAACCAGGTCTAAACCAGGTCTAAACCAGGACTAAACCAGGTCTAAACCAGGTCTAAACCAGGACTAAACCAGGTCTAAACCAGGTCTAAACCAGGACTAAACCAGGACTAAACCAGGTCTAAACCAGGTCTAAACCAGGACTAAACCAGGACTAAACCAGGTCTAAACCAGGTCTAAACCAGGTCTAAACCAGGACTACAGCAGGACCAGTAAAAATACATGTTTTTGCAGTAGTTTTGAGAAATAAAGACACCAGTAGTAGTATAAACACAAGATATATTTGTTTAATACTGTGGAACATAGCAGTAGTAGTAGTTATAAGTTTAAACCCCATCCTCCTATAGCCCTGTGTGTCAGATGCCCTCCCATTCCCGTCCTCAGGTCCTTTTTTAAATCACTCATATATATATATATATATATATATATATATATATATATTTTTTTCCCTCTATTTCACTGGATCTATACTTCAAGAAAGACTCTCAAGAACTTTGAATCTCAGTCAATACGACTAGTGGAACTAAACCTCCCCCCCATAAAAAAGACAATATATGATCTCACAGGACTCTCAATTGTCTGTTTTGTTTTTTGCTTTGTTTATTATGTCATATCTGTCCTATTTATAATACATATATATATATCCAAAGTATAAATAAGTCTATATTATATTGTTGTTATTATTATTATTATTATTATTATTATTATTATTATTGCCAACTTAAAAAATATAATACAATTTCTCATATTATAAACTTTAACAAGTGTCCGCTCTTCATTCACTTACCCTATGGCTCTTCAGCGAATCTACTTCTGAACAACTTAATATTGCAGTCAGACCGCCAAGCCAACTACGCGTTACAATAGACTATACAAAGTATTTATGAAATTTTCTGTTGGTTAATGATCATTACATTTCAAAAAGTCAGTGTTAAAGTCTCCGCACAGAAGATGTCCTTTTGCTGAAGTTTTGAGAAAAGTCTTTCGATACAGTCTACAAAACTATCAGTGTTTGACCCTTGCGTTCTGTAAATTGCCCAACTGTTTAAACAATTATGAGTTACTGTGAATATACTAACAATTTAGCGTCTCAGACAGTATTTATTTACGTGTTAAAATTGAACAAAGTTGAGAGTTATTGTGAATGTGTTAAATAAAGTTTGACTGACTTATCTAACTGTTGTGTTTCGTTTAATGCACCTTATAGTCCGGTGCGATTTATATGTGAAAAAAGTCAGAAAATAGACCATTCAATGACAGTGCCCCTATAGGGCACAAAATACGGTAAGTTCCTACATTACACAAAATGGGCTCTTGTGAGGTTTAAGTCATGTTATAATCTTGTTATCTCCTCAAAAACAAACCTTGAGTTGTATATTTTGTTTCATTCACACATATTTGAGTAACTTTTTATTATTAGTCTGTCTACCAATCTCCAAAGCTCAAAATGCTCTGCTCCACCGTGTGATGTCTGTGATGAAACTGTATTTTTCCCCAAATTTCTGCTGATTTTGATCAATAACATTAAACAAGAGTGCATTTTACCATTGCGTAGTTAAGAAGATCACCTCAAAACACAAGAAATGCACAAAAAACAACCAAACAAAAACACATTCACGTTAAAAGGGGCAATTTCAAAGCTCCTGATCAAAGAAACAAATCAAAATCATTCAAAAAAGACACAAGAAACCCGGCCTCTCTTCTTTCAGTTAGGTTCAATGAGCTAAAAAAAAAGTTTCAGGTCATTCTTCACATTCTTCAAGTGTGTTATTTTTGGTTTTATCTTAAAAAAAGGTGTGGGACCTGTTGCTCACGGGTTACACCACTAGAAGGCGCCTTTGGAAAAGCAAGGCAAAGCAAGGCAAGGCAAGTTTATTTGTATAGCATTTGTATAAAAGCAAGTTCCAGTTCAAGTCTGTGTTTAAATCTGCATTTATATTGTTGTGAAAGTCAGTTTGAAATTCCAAGTATTTTCTTACAAGGTCTAAAAGTGTAAAGAGTTCCAAAAACATGATCTTTAAAGGACTCGTGTTACTCTATTTTCTGATCTGTGTTATAATGTTGTTTCTTCATCACAAACAGACCTGGAGTTGTGGTTTGTTTCATTCACATGCTCTTCTCTCAAACAGAAAACACTCTGTTCTACCTTGTGATGTCATGTGGTAATGAATGTTGGGGAGTAACAGATTACATGTACCGGAGTTACGTAATCAGAGTACAAATTATGAGTAACTGTATTCGGTTACAGTTACTGTTTCAGTGAGTGGTAATTGGATAAGTGGAGGTGGAGAGAGGAAGAGGAGGAGGCCGCGTAAAGAGGGTGGTTGGGAGTGTGCCTGCCAGACCAGTGAGTAACAGAAATACACACAGGGAGCATGAAATCCCAGTCTTTTTCAGACATACAAACACTTTAAGACAGAAACCGGTCCACCCAAAGGACAAAATACCGAGCCACAAACAAAGCAATGTGGTCTACTCCATTCAGTGCAGTGAAGACTGCAGTGAGCGCTACACTGGAGAAACAAAACAGCCACTTCACAAGACGATGTACCAACACAGACGAGAGAGCAGCAGTGGACCTCACTCTGCTGTACATCTTCATCTAAAAGTCATGGACCTCTCCTTTGAGGATAGTGAGGTACAGATCTGTGCCAGAGAAAAGAATTGGTTTAAGTGGGGAGTGAAGGAGGCCATCTTTGTTAAAAGACAATCCATCTTTAACAGGAATGGAGGGCTCAGACACTATCTCTCTCCTATTTACAACTCCAGCCTCAAACCTAAATCAAAACAAAAGAAAACATTGTGATAGCTGGGTCAGGCTCAGAGGTGTGAAAGCTCCCATCAGGGGCCTCAATGATTCTGCTAATATTTCTCTCTCAACAAACAGAAACAGTAAACAAGTAGGTGTGATAGTTTCAGAGTAGTTTCCGTGTAGTTGGCTCCTTCAAGCAGATATAAGGAAGTGTCCACCAGCGTCTGACCAGAACTGAAGAACCAACTTGGAAGAGTTGCGAAACATATTTGATCAAAAACAGCTGTTTTTCTTCTTCATTATCACTCTGGCATCACAAAGGCGCCGGTTTGAGAAGTCCAGACTTCTCTTTTTACCCACACTTCTTCCAACTCCTGAGGTGTTCCCAGGCCAGCCAAGAGGCATCGTCCCTGCAGTGTGTCCTGGATCTTTCCCAGGGCCTCCTCCCAGTGGGACATGAACCCCTCCTCAGTGAGCCGTCCAGGAGGCATCAGATGCCGTCCCCTCAGCTGCTCTTCTCGACATGGAGGAGCAGCAGCTCTACTCTGAGCTCCTCCTGTATGACTGAGGTCCTCACCCTGTCTCTAAGGAAACGACACTCAATCTGTGGCGGAAACTCATTTTGACCGCTTGTATCTGCTTGTATCTGTATCTGCCGTCTTGTTGTTTTGGTCAATACTCAAAGCTCATGACCATAGGTGAGAGGAGGAACATGGCCTGAGCAGTAAAGCGAGTGCTTTGAATCATTTTTAATAATTTACAAACATAAAATAATTCAATAGACATCAGTGATATAATCTATTAGGCTCCATATATTTTGGTCAGTGCATATGGCATATACTGTATATATGGCTTGCTTTTTAGTTATGTTTTTATAGTCTTTAGCCATATAATTATTTTTATATTGATCCAAAGCAATATTTTTGAGTTATAAATTAATCTACAAATAACACAAAAAAAAGATGACATACAACACTTCATATCACTTTAACCGTGTCATGCAGTACCAGATCCAGTGGCAGGTGGCGCTTGTGGACTCTGGGAAGATTGACTGTGGAGGAGCGTACATCGGAGGCTGCTGGGTCCTCACGGCCGCTCACTGTGTCAGGTATAAATATAACCTAGAGTGAATGAACAACATGTAGTATTTATTTGATTCATTTATATCTGTTATAGTAATGTTTATGTATTCCTTACAGGCCAAACCCCTCTGCGTTTATGGTGAAGTTCTCTTTGTGGAAGAAGAACAGAGCTCAAAACACAACTGACATCGTCCCAGTGCAAGACATCCACATCCACCCACTGTAAATACATTCAATTCATGTTTTTTTTTTTTTTACTCCTGATGCCCTACCTTAAAGGGCCCATATTATGCTAACGTGTGAATGAAACAAAACACAACTCCAGGTCTGTTTTTGTTCAATAGAATCTTATCACCGCAAAGTGTGATTTGATTGAATAATGCATGAAACTGAAAAGCAATTTTGAGCGTCTGGAAAAGCACATATTAGACTAAAGTATTATCAATGCATTATAAACTTTTTTATTTATCCAAACATGTGACTCTAATAATTAAGCGAAAATTGGCAAATAATGACATAAAATGCAGGTCCAGTTCTTTTTTTTTTTTTTTTTTACACCTGATGCCCTATATTAATGGTGCATTGTGTACCTTTTCGAGTAAAGGGTTGGCTACCTGCTTGTCTTGATGAAGATGGTATTAATTTGTCTGAAATATTCCACAGTGTGGCATTAAACTTGTCCATCTACCATTCTTTGATTATGGGTGTTTTTATTGCTTAAAGAACATGCATACCTACAGTCAGCAGTCCCTCCTCTGACTGGTATCTTGGTCTTGTGGCATCTCCTGCTTGTTTCCATGGAGATACTTAAGTTTAATACCATACTGTGAAACATTCCAAGTAATTATTAAAATGTAGGCTGACCCTGCACCAGGAAAGTGATATAGTGCACCTTTAACAATATATCCTTTTCCATTTATCCAGACATGGGACTGGCAAAAAGAGTAAACTGGCCTCTTAGCTCTTGTAACTACATTAAGTTTAATAAGTCAGTGAGTTTTAGGTGACGCATATGCAGGTCCGGTTCAATTCAATCTCCAGCACAAGCGGATATGCATAAAGAATACACAAGAAGCTTTATTTGAACACTTTAATGGGATGAGATAATTGCACAAAACTACACAGTTATCTTAAAGGTTGAGTCTGGATGAATTTGTAGTAAATTTAAATGATATAATGGCCCATGAAAAAAAAACAACATATCGGTTGATCTTTAGTTTGCAGCCCTTCCACGGTCACAAGCGGGGAAACGGTCAGCAGGAAGCTTGATGACCTACAAAAATGAGTCTGAGGAAATGAGCAATCTAACATGTCATATGCAGTTTAACCTCCTCTTCTTTAGTTACAACGGTAAAACCTACGAGAACGACATCGCTCTGGTGGAGTTGCAGAAGCTCCCGTTTAAAGAGAGGTGTTTCAGAGAGAACCCGGCGGTGCGCTCCGTGTGTGTGCCCTGGACCCCTCACCTGTTCCAGCCCAACCACACCTGCAGCATCTCAGGCTGGGGCCGCACCGCAGGTACCACACACAAGACGACACACCGGAGATAAAGGATTTTTGCATTTTTAAGCTTTATTTATTTTCTCTTGGTCAAAAATGCAGAATAAGATGCTTTACACAACAGAATCTCCAAACACCCTCAGGAGGCATTTGGTGTGATACCAAGTAATACTTAAAGTATCGAACAATCCCAAAACCTGACTTTTGAGCAGGGATGCCTCTTAACAGATCTGACTTGTAACTCTATGGTGAGTATGTATATATGTATATCTAAATATCTGTATTTTTCCAGAGGGTAAAGCGGCTAGGGTCCTGCTATGGGCGAATGTCTCCCTGATTCCTAATTGTGAGCAGCATTATAAAGATCGCTTCAAAGCAGGAATGATGTGTGCAGGTGAGACCATTTTGAAAATCCTTAAATATCTATGTCAAACAGAAGCAGAACAAAACTTAGGACCTGTATCTGATCTTTTAATGACAGTCTGAACGACACAGATCAGATTTTTTCAAATGTGACCCAGACTACTTGGATATGTGCTCCTGAAACCGACACATATCTGATCTTCTGACATGCGACTGTATTCTGTATTCTGCTGTATTCAGGCCAAGTCTGGAGGGGCCTTATTGGAACTGGGCAGTTTTTTAAATGATTGCCAAAGAAATGGCCAAGCACAACTACAGGCGGCCTGGCTCCAATGTCAACAAAAAATAAAGAGCCTAAACACTCAGGCACACAAAGCGGCCATGGACGTGTAACCTGTCCATTTTACAAAGAACTGGACTGTATTTTGGGAGACTTGCCCAACGTTTAGGCTACTTCTGTAGCAATGCTCGCTCTCGCTTCTGGGGCATTTAAAGTTCACCCTGGAGATCACATACAAATCATGTTTAATTGGAAATGAGAACGACCCCCCCCCCCAAAAAAAAAAAAAAATAAATCTGAATTAAGCATTAAGCCCTTCAGTCTGAATGTAGCCTTAGATAGAGCATTATAACACGGTTACAAGCGCAAAAAAGTTCAGTACTGAATGATGGAATGAAGATGGAACCCAGTTTTGCCCAAAATGGTCTCTTAAAGGGCCAGTATTATGCTATTTTCTGATCTGTGTTTTGCCCTTATATCTATGATGGTGATGTCATATGGTAATACTTTATGTACCAGACTAATATGGATCATTTTAGACACACTAATAGTAAAAGAAATATTTGTGAATGAAACAAAACACAACTCCAGGTATATGTTTGAGGAGGTAACAGCATTCTAACATGGCTTAAAGCTCACAAGAGTCAGCTTTGTGTAATATAGGACATGTTTAAACTGTTTGTTGTCACAGGGGATTTGAATGGCTCTGTGGACTCGTGCCAGGGGGACAGTGGGGGGCCCCTGGTGTGTGAAGATGAGCTGGGCGTGTCCTACCTGTGGGGCATTGTGAGCTGGGGAGACAAGTGTGGCGAGCCGGGCTTCCCTGGAGTCTACACACTGGTAAAAGGACGGAGCAGTGGAAATTGCTTGTCAAAAGTTTCTGCCTGGGACTGTTTAAAGATTTTTATTGGAGGCTCCACCACCTGCTTGTCTTCATGGAGGTGTTATTGTTTTGTCTAGAATGTTCCACAGTATAGATTAAACCTGTCTGTCAGGAAGGAGACAAGCAGGTTACAGCACTACGCTACATTACAGGTCAGATCTGTGGAGCATCGCCCCTATTCACAGAAAGAGTGATTGTATTTTGGAGCAATAGAAACACATGCAATAATAAATGTTAGCTGTGTATGTTTAATGTCATACCAAGGAACATTCCAGGCAAAGCAATAACATCCATGGAGACAAGCAGGTAGTGGATCCTCCATCAGAAAAGTGACGCAGTGCACCTTTAAGCATCAGGTTAATTTGTTTTGGGTCTAATGGAGCTTTATAAACTTTATAATGTAATAAGTAGATTTAATGTTCAGTTCTGCTTTAATACCGGTGGAGGGCATATAAAAGTCATAATTATGAGTTTTAAAGTTGACTTTGAATCTGCCCTTGCCATACAGGCACATGGGTATTTTTCCTGGAGAAGCCATCCTCTGGAGAGTTCAGGACAGCTTCATTCTCCACAAAGCTTCATTTGCTTGTTAATGAAGTGAATGATGTAAAAAGACAAAAATGAAAGAGATATCCACACAAATCCCATATGAATGACTATGTGCAAAGTGTCCATCTCTGTTAACTGAAAACTGTGACATTTTGATGCTATGTGAAGTGAATTAGCAGCAACTACCACCGCGGCAGCTGTGCCCAATGCAATAATACAGTAAAAACTGACCACTTTTTTACACCCTCACACTGGTAAGAAATATGCCATAAAAAGTGTCATCACATGTGCATCTACACATGTGCTCTACATGTTGAAATGTCCATGCGGCCAAGCTTATATTGGCAAGACCACAAGAAAACTCAAACAAAGAATAAGTGAGCACAAGATCTCCATCAGAAGGAAAGACCGGGACTATCCAATAGCAGTACACTTTAATGATCAGAGACACGATATTAGTTCTTTCCGTTTCTGTGGCATTGAGCATGTCCTCCCTCCAATCAGCTCAGAGGAGGGGACCTTGACCGGACACCTAAACAATGGGAAGCATTTTGGATTCATACTCTCCAAACTTTAGCTCCAAAAGGACTCGATGATGATTTCAATCTTAGCATTTTTTTTGTAGGCATTTGTTATATCATGAAGTCTCTCTCGTTTTGGAGTGAGCTATATTTTAAGATCCATTGATATATATATATATATATATATATATATATATATATATATATATATATATATAGATGTGTATATGGCACGACAGCATTATTTTATAGTTGGGTGAATATACACTATGTCTATATGTATCCAGATATTCTTCTTATTTTTCTATTATTATTCAATGATTTTTCTACTAATGATTAATATTCCATTATTATTATCATTATACTGTATGTTGATTGTCTTTGTTTTTTGAATTATGGGATTTTGGTACACTGTTTCTTTATGACCTGTCACCCTTGGGTGCTTGCCACACCCTATTTAAGATGGCCACCTGAGCTTTCATTCTGTTTGCTTGACGAAGGCCTAGTGCTGAAACGTTGCACCGTTTGTCCTGATAAATCTCACAATTTACAAATAAGAGTGTGCGAGATTTTTCTCTGTGTTCTTGGGCTGCTCCCTCTCCTCCAATGCACACATTTCTAGTAATTGATGTGCAAAGTTCAAATTTTTTTCTGAAGTGAATTAGTAAAATAACTAACATTTTCCTTGTATTGGGTTTATACATTGCTTCTCCAGAAAAGTGGTCAAGTGGTCGTACCAGCCCGTCTACTTACATGGCAGGTTCAGAGTCAGTTTTAAAAAACTCCTAATTATGACTTGAAAATGTATAATTATGAGTTTTAAAAACACATAATTTTATCTTCTTGTGAGGCTTTTAGTTTTTATTTTTTGGCAGAAATGGGCTTCCATGATGTCTGTTAAAGTATCAATAGTGAGTTCTTGGTTCTAGTCATTAACATAAACTGCTGTTTTTGTTCTTGTTTCCAGGTGGCTCATTTCTACGAGTGGATCCGAATTCACACTGGATGGCCGCTTGTCACACAATATAATTCTTAGTCCTCATGTTTACATTTTTCCAACATTGTACGACACCAAATAAAATAGAACTGGTTAAAAAAAAAAGGTTTTACTTGTTTGTGTATTGGGTAGAATAATAATTTCACAATGTGTCTTGATATTTTCTGTTTTACCTCAATGGAGAAATGTGGAGCAGAATTTAATCCTACTTGTCCTCGTGCTCTTTAAGGTTTTAGAGTCAAAGATGAGCGATCACTCAAGCAAGCAGTGAATTGGTTATTAAATGTTTCAGTAATCCTTTATTATTAGTCTGTCTAGATCTCCAAAGCTCAAGATGTTCTGATCCACCTTGTGATGTCATTTGGTAGTAGTTTAGTAGATGTAATTTCTTAATTTCATTAAAAAAAACAAACAAACAAAAAAACAAAACAAAACAAAAAAACACTGAATATAAAAAGCTTTCAATCAAATCATTTTATTTATAGGAAACTCTGTAACATAAGAAATCTGTCCCAACCCCACATTCAAAGATACAATTTTAACATAATACTTCTGAATCTTAAAATTACAGAGACACATCATAACATAAAGTAACTCAGATTTGGATGCTCTAAACTTATTTATTTCCATGGCGACAAGCAACTTGGCCAACTTACAGGTCAGATCTGTGGAGAGATGAGCCCACTCACAGAAAGATTGCATGTTTCTCAAGGGATTTTTGAGCTAAAGATACAAATGCAGTGCTAGGTAAATATGTTTAATGGCATACTGTGGAACATTTTAGTCAAAGCAAAAACAACAGCAACAGCATTCATGATTTAAACATGTGAAATAAACAAAAAACAAAGAGTTGTGTTTAATTAATTAACAAATTTATACATTATTAAAAACTAGTGTTGTCACGATAATACTAAGGAATAGACTTGATACTCAATACCAATTCCAATACCACAATGATAATAAAAACACTCTTCTTTAGGCAATTGAATGCCATTTTCAACATTAAATGTAGTAGTAGTAGTACTTTTTCTATTCCCATGTACTACTAGCTTTTGTATCGACTAAATGGTCACATTTTTACACAGCACTTTTCCATCTTCAGGGCACCCAAAGTGTTTTACAACACGGAACCACTCACCCATTCACACGCATGAACACAGGAGCCCACACATCACAATATAATATAATAACAAAGAGCAAAAAGTATAAATGGTAATAATAAATTCTAAATATGTAGCCAAAAAGAAAGCAAGAGACAGGTGTCAACTAAAACATAATTATTTAAATGTAAATGTACAAGTCAAAATAAAATAAGTAATAAAATATACAATCTTAGCTATATACAAGAGGTCAAAGGAAGACAGTACAACAATGTTATGATGATTGACAGGATGTAGGGAGTATTATCTGTTACATAAGGGTGAGTTGTTGTACAGTTGTAGGGAGTATTATCTGTTACATAAAGGTGAGTTGTTGTACATCTGTATGGAGTATGGTATGACTGTAATCCTGTGTACTGCCGATTAGTATCAGATTTTTATGGTAGCCCATCTCCGTCAGTAAATAAAAAATAAAAGCCTCACAGAAAGTCATAACTATGACTTTTATACTTTTAAAACTAAAAATATAAAAAAAATTCTGACTTTCTATGAGGCTTTTTTTAAATTTACTGGTGGAAATGTGCTTCCATAAATTTTCAATTAAAAACTCCTTAAAGGGCCCATCTCATGTAAAATAACTCTTTTCACATTGTATCTTCTGCACATATACAAACACAATACTGGTTTCTTGGAGAAAGTCACAGACCAGGAACTATGAAAGGCCGACTATTGCTCCTCCCCCCGCCCGTCCTGAGAAAGCACAGGCTCCGCCCTCCAAACGTGACGTAGGCGACGAGTGAGCCGCCCTTCCTCCGCCCATCTCAGGGAGGGAGGGGGAGACAGACGTGCACCCTGATAGTGGTAGAAATAAACTTTTATTCATCATGGAGATACAGCGCGTTCAGCCGCATGTGTTGGACCCGGAATCAGACGAGGACTTTGAGGAGCACGAAGCTCAAGCACCACGTCCACATCAGCTGAACATTACTGATTGGTAAAGTTTTAATAAACACTAGTAGATCAACTTATTATATTGCGTACACTGCAGTGTAGAACAATACACTGAGGGGGGCAGGTGTGAAGCACTTTCTGCTATGTCAAACGCATCATAGGTGTATCTGCTGCGTCATCGTTGTAGCAGCTTTAGTTCATTGTCTCGTGGGAGGGTGGCAGAAATACGCTGCAAAAAAATGCCAAATCAATCTAAAAAACACTTTGGCGACATATACAAGGCCCACAGATCACTCTTAGAAGGTAGAAAGGACTGAAAAGTTGATTTTGCATGAGATGGGCCCTTTAAAGGAAATTGAGTAGACCGTTGTGAGCTTCCTCATTCATCTTTTTCATTCACGCAACACTACAGTGACTCCGCTTCCCTTTTGGGCGGCGCGCTCACCCTCCAAGGCATGCTCGGCAAATTCTGCACTAGCCACTCCCCCCAACTGCTCCCAGGACTCGCCCCTTTCTCCACCTCCCAGCCCCCGACCACCCAATCACATTTCTCCGTTTCCCCTCCCTCTTTTTCACCTTCCTCCCTCAAAATAACACTGTAACGCTTTTTAGACATGCCTGAGTTAGCTTCTCGGCTAACTGTGCATTCTGCTAGCACGTGTTTAGCTTCAATTTCTTCTTCTTTGCTAATTTCGTGATACACTGCCTCCTTGTACATTATTTTTTCAACATTTTGTGCTTCTTCTGTCCAGGTTTTTGGTCCTAAATTAACAAAACACTCAACTTGATTCACATCCTTAGATACAAAAAGCATAGTTTGATATTTTGCCTGTTTCTTGTCAATATCTCTACAATAACTCAACATTTTAACTTGCTCCTTGCCAGCTATGATACATTTTAATGACTTATAAACCCCTCTGTACCAAAAATACAACCTAAATGCAGTTACTAATGACGAAAAAGCGGAAACTACACAGAGAAACGCGCAACTTACAAAGAGCCAAAAGCAAAAAACGGTCCTAGCTTCAAGAGGGCTCGCACTGTCGCTACTTATGTTGTTGCTAATTATACGACCTTCATAAACTCCTGGAGGTGACATTGTAAAAGTTTCGGGGGTAACAAAGGTTGTCTGTTGTATTTCAGGTGGGATTGTTGTGGAAAAAGTTGTCGATATTGGAGAAGTTTGTGGCATAATAGTGAGGAGAGCTGTAGAAGTTGTCAATATTGGAGAAGTTTGTGGCATAGTAGTGGGGAGAGCTGTAGAAGTTGTCAATATTGGAGAAGTTTGTGGCATAGTAGTGGGGAGAGCTGTAGAAGTTGTCAATATTGGAGAAGTTTGTGGTGTAGTAGTGGGGAGAGCTGTCGAAGTTGTGGTAGGGAGTTCAGTTGTTAGCGGCACAGTCGTTCTTTTGACTCTTCGTCCATCCCCTCGCAGTGATCCCCAAATATCAGACCAGTCTACTGTGTAAGATTCGTATATTGTGACAATTTTGTAATAACCATGAGTCCAAACTGGAGTAGTGGGAACTGCAGCAGTAGTAGCAGCAGTAGCAGTAGTAGTAGTAGTAGGCTTAGGAGGAGTGGTAGTATCAAAAAAATGGCTTTGCTCAGTGGGAGTCAGTGGATTACAAAAGTCCGATTCTTCAAGTTTGATCACAGACTGACCTTTTAGAGACCGTGGACTGTCACAAATCTGAAAAAAAAAACATTGATGTATGTAAGGTGTATTTATTGTATTTTTTGGACTATAAGGTGCACCGGATTATAAGGTGCAATATCAATAATGTTGTATTCTCTTGTGTATTTTCATACATAAACCACACCGGATTATAAGGGGTATAACACTTGAGACTGATCCCTTAGCCCAGGCGTCCACGATCTATTGGAAGATCGTGGCGTAATTCGCCTGGCGTTGCCTCCCTGTCTTGGTGAATGTGGCTTATGAATGTGAATGTGATCGGATCGTTTAAGTTTGTTTTTTATTTCCTACAAGAACAACTCAAATATGCAATGAGTAATAATGTGTTTAATGCAGCTTTATGCACATTTGTTTACGTTTTACAGAGATGAAACTTAAAGCCACATGACACATTTGCATAAACTATAGGTGCTGAAAAATAGCTTGCTTCATGTGCATTGATGTGGTCATCTTTTGTTGGACTAAAGCACACGACTTACTCTGCGAGGGTCCTGACTACAGTAGCCGTAATGCTCAGACAATCCATCAAGCGGAGTGCCTTCGTAGCTTCATAGCGAGTCATACTGAAACATTTTGCGAGATTTTTGAGCACAGTGTACCACATAAAATCGATTCATCAGTAAGCACAACCAGAATTAATACATAGGGTGCACTGTTGATTTTTGAGAAAATGAGAGGATTTTAAGTGTGCCTTATAGTCTGAAAAATACAGTATTTGTAGTGAGCACTGGACTATATTAAACAGCCCAATGTTACGCTATTTTATAAAAATGTTATAATGTTGTTTCCTCATCACAAACAGACCTGGAGTTGTGTTTTGTTTTGTTCACACGTTCAACATTGCATATTTAGACTGAGTTCTTCTCTTAAACAGAAAACACTCTGTTCCACCTCATGTAGTAACACAGGACGTGCTCCACTGTGTTTTTAAACTCCGTGCACCTTCACTAGAACCATTTAGATAATTTCAGTCCTGGAATTGCCAATCTCTACTGAACAAAAGGTTAAAAAAAAATAGCTGCTGATGTGAAAACTACCACTTCATGATATCACAAGTTGAAACAGAGCATTTTGAGCTTTGGAGATGTAGAATGTGAATGAAACAAAACACAACTCCAGTTAGGTTTTTGAGGAGGAAACAACATTAGAACATATCTAAAAGTTCTCAAGAGTCAAATAATATGGGGCCTTTAAAAAAAATGTGTAAAAGCTGTAGATCTCACCACACTCTCTGCATCCGCCGAGATGATGGGTCCATCTTTCACATAAACGTTGTAATCGTACTCCTCCAGATACATGCGCAGGTAACCAAGGGAACAGGAGCAAGCCCACGGATTGGCCGAGAGGTACAGATAGGGCACCTCGTTCTTCTGGCTGAACCAGTTATCAGGCAGCACCTTGATCTGACATACATATATAAAAATACATAAAAGAGTCTTGTTTGGCGAAATGTATATTTATAACAGGTATTTATCCCACTAAATTAAAGGTGCATTGTGTAACTTTTCTAGTGGAGGGTTCATCAAATGCTTTTCTTCATGGAGATGTTATTGCTTTGTCTAGAATGTGTCACAGTATGGCATTACTCAGTGGCTGAGCATGAATTTCACACCTAGGCCTTCACTAGTGCCCGGTCTGAAACACTCCACTCCTCAATAACTATTTTATGGTTATAAAAGCATCTTATTGAACAGAAACACAGTATACAGAGCTGTGGAGATTCCGTGCACGGAGAAGTGAGGAGAGGCGGGGTGCGCGGTGCACAGAGAAGAAGTGAAGAGCGCTGGGGTGCTAAACCAGGACTAAACCAGAACTAAACCAGAACTGTTTGCCGGGACTGGCCCGAAGGTGCGCCCGCGTAGTCGGGTGACCGCAGACAGGACTCCGCTCAGTGCTGCGCGCCACATGGGGCTAAGTGCAGCTGTCGCCCGATCGTGCTTTGCAGACATGCTCTCGCGCTCTCTCTCTCTCAAGTCCAAGATTAGCCCTGGTGTAGTCCTGGTTTAGACTTGGTTTAGACCTGGTGTAGTCCTGGTTTAGTCCTGGTGTAGTCCTGGTTTAGACCTGGTTTAGTCCTGGTTCCGCTGCAGATGCATTTTGCTACTTTGGCTGGTTTGCTCTCTGACTGTCCAATCAGCGGCTCTGAATTCGGTGACGTCGTACACCTGATAAAGGCCCTGGCGATACCAAATCAAAATCTGATTGGTTGAAGCAACAGTTTCATGGACATTTAATTTGTGTTGGAGGGCCTGCAGAACGCACTGTGAAGGCCTCAGGGACACTTCTTTGACTTTGACTCTGCCTAGCAACAAGTGACAGCTGAAATGTGATTGGTCAAATGCTTTAATATGAAAATGCATGTGGGGAAGCAGCACAAGCAGCAGAAATGCTCTGAAAGGAAGCAAACAGAACATTTGGAATTATTTAATAATAATTAACATCAGTCTGTGATTCAGATATTTTTTTTTGGCCAGCAGAGAAGGACTTGCAGGCCCTGACGCTCCGCCACTGACATTACTATATAACTTGATCTGGTTTGGTCTCCATGAAGATAGAAAGGTTTTTTCTAGATCAAACCAGATCAATTTACAGGTCAGATCTGTGGAGAGGCGACCCCACTCACAGTCACAATGTCTGTTTTTATTGGTATTTTTGAGCTATAAAACCACCTGTAATTGAATACATGTTAGCAAGATCTGTTTAATGTCATACTGTGGAACATTCTAGGCAGAGAAATGACATATTCATAGAAACAAGAAGGCAATGGACCCCCAACCGAAAAATTACACAGTGCACCTTTAAGTCAAAATTAAAGAATGATAAAAACTGCAAAACTACAATCCTCCAATATAAAAGAGCTGTTTTTGTGCTTGCCTTGTTTCCTTCCAAATACAGCGTCTCTATGGCCTTCAGAGGGTGCATCATGCGCGGAGGGAGAGTTTGGACGTGGTTATTCGACAAATCCAAGATCTAAACAAAGTCAGAGTTAATTTAGTCAGCTAAAATTAAAAAGTGACATACTTTAATATTTTACTGCCATATTGTAAAGAGAGAGTATTATTAAATTGTTTATTTTTCTACCATGTTATAACCTTGTTTTCTCATCCAAAACATGCCTGAAGAGGTTTTAGATGTCATCCATGCACGTTTGAGTCATTTAGCGATCTCTTTAAGGCCCTATTCAAACCTTCCTTACTGTTCAGCTGTAAGATTTGCCCATGAATCTTTATGTTATAATTTAGACATTGGGTCAGTCCATATGAAATCAGCTGCCCTCCCCTATGAGCCATTACAGATTTGGCTGATTTTTTTTTTTTAATGTCTAAAATCACCAAATGAAAGAATCTCAAATTTTAGGTCAATCCCTTGAGTGAGGGGAGGACAGAATGTGAGATTGACAGGCGGATTGGTGCAGCTTCGGCAGTGATGCGGTCGCTGTATCGGACCGTTGTGGTGAAGATTTACCGGTCAGTCTTCGTTCCTACTCTCACCTATGGTCATGAGCTCTGGGTAATGACCGAAAGGACGAGATCGCGGATACAAGCGCTTGAAATGAGTTTCCTCCGCAGGGTGGCTGGGCGCTCCCTTAGAGATAGGGTGAGGAGCTCAGTCACACGGGAGGAGCTCGGAGTAGAGCCACTGCTCCTCCACGTCGAGAGGAGCCAGTTGAGGTGGCTCGGGCATCTGTTCCGGATGCCTCCTGGGCGCCTCCCTCGGGAGGTGTTCCGGGCATGTCAGGAGGACGCCCTGGGGAAGACCCAGGACACGCTGGAGGGACTATGTCTCCCGGCTGGTCTGGGAACGCCTCGGGGTCCCCCCGGAGGAGCTGGAGGACGTGTCTGGGGTGAGGGAAGTCTGGGAGTCCCTGCTTAGGCTGCTGTCCCCGCGACCCGGCCCCGGATAAGCGGACGGAAATAGATGGATGGATGGATCCCTTGAGTCATTCCTGAGTTATGGCCCATTGAAATTTTGGGGCCATGCTCACTTTTTCAGATGCCTTAACTTATTAAGTATGTTTGACCATAACTTTATAAAAAAATAGAGCTTGGATGGTAAAATGTGTATTATTGTAGATTCATAGATTATAGTAGTCATAGATTCTCAATCTGTTGTCAAATCTTGGGTATCTTTATTAAGGGGGGCACTGTGGGCCCTCAAAAATTTGGTTGCTGTTCAATTTTTTTTTGAGGACCAAGATCTATTTTACTCCAATCAGATATTTACAAATGAACTGTTGAACCTGAATATTTGAGAGAATGACCATTTCTGACAACAATCTCACACTTTTCTGAGCTTTCATGTGGATGGTGTAGAGTCCCAAATCTGGTCACAGATCAAATGTGATCTTTTTGGCCCCTTCTGTGGACCCTTGGTTTCCCATGTGGGCAAATTTTTACCAGAGAAACTTTGGCATATTCTGATTAGTTTAAAGTAATAAAAACATCTACTATTAACTTCCTTCATTTCAAACGGAATTTTTGAAAATGAGCTCTCACAGGTCGTTTTTGGTGGAGCTTAGGGACTTTTCCACCTGCTAGAAAACTTAAATTATCTTTAATAGACTTAAACACTATTTGCTTGTTTTAAGGGAAGACAATTGGAGATTATTTGTGGCTACATTGTTTGTGATGGTTTTGGTGGCACAGTAAATGGCTCGGCTGCAAGGGACAAGTCTTCAGACAACAGCAATCAAATATTGACCACACTCCAGATGTTTGAGTGGGTTTCACAAAACATAAAGAATGTAAATTATTATTATTTTTTTTTACAAGCTCTAAATAAAAAAGTGAGCATGGCCCCAAAATTTCAACGGGCCATAACTCAGGAATGACTCAAAGGAATGAGCTAAAATGTGAGATTCTTTCATTTGGTAATTTTGGAAATTTTTTGAAAGGTTTTCAGCCAAATCTGAGATGGCTCATAGGGGAGGGCGGCTGATTTCATATGGACTGACCCCATTTTAAATCACTATATTCATCTAAACAAGTCTGCTGAAAACGGTGCTGTTCAATGGGAGCTGACATTGCTGTAAATGTCATGACAACAACGCGCCAAATGCTGTGGGCCCCTCCTGTAGACACGTCACACTGGAGAAGAGCACTTTTTATATTTGGACCGAAACTTGTATCACTGATTAAGAAAA
Organism: Boleophthalmus pectinirostris; assembly: GCF_026225935.1. Lineage (NCBI taxonomy): Eukaryota > Metazoa > Chordata > Actinopteri > Gobiiformes > Gobiidae > Boleophthalmus > Boleophthalmus pectinirostris. The sequence continues at coordinate 31,106,206 of NW_026571153.1, forward strand.
TAAAATTGGAGAAGGAAGAAGAGAGCAGTGGGCGTGTACCATGAAGGTTAAAACAGAGGTTGTTTGGCAAAATAGCATCTCGAAAATAAGCGATTAAAGATGACTGAGACATGCATGAATCACTCCAGATACAACTTTAGAAGGTTAGTAAATGGTTAAAAAACTATAACATGGTTAGAAGTTCTGATAAGTTGATTTTACAGAATAAGTTTGCTAAACTGTATCAGGCACCTCGAGTTTACTGAGTCCAGAGAAAGACTGGTCCTCAAAGCTGGACTTCTAGAGAAGCAGTGATCAGGAAGCGCTCGGAGCTGATTGAAGCCCAGACGAAGCACTGCGAGGCTGGGCAGGATCGGAGCATCACTGTGGGTGAGGGAAGGAATCTGGATATGCAGGAGACAGGTTTAGAAGAGAGATCTCAATTCAGCAATTCAAACAACTTGTTCAAGAAACTCTGCCAAATCTTAGTATGCACACTATAGTATCTTGAGAGATTGGCGGTGGTTGGTCGGGCAGATGGTGCAGATTGTCAGCCATGCTTCTGTCAGTCTACTCCAGTATCTTACTACCACACTTTTATGGGTTTTTCATACGTGATAAGTGCAATAAAAAAATTTATAATTTGGTGTTTTGGTTCAAGATTATTATCCAATCAGAAAACAGAATGGGTTGCCAGTTTCAATGGGAAATTTCATTGGTTTAAAGCTAAAAAGCCTCTCTCTGATCCCTAAAACCCAGCACCTACACAATTATGAATCAGTGCTCATGCATGGTTTTATTATCAAATATTATTATCTCTAAACATGAGTTAACTATAAGAGAAAATAATAATATGCATAATATAAGTAGACCTGGTTTCTGCTGAGGTCGATCTCGTGGATCTCGGTGAAAACAGTGAAAGAGGTCCAGGACGGGTGTGAGAACTGGTTTTGAGGAAACAACAAAACCTGACAGAAAACAGAAAAATGACACAGGAAGCATTAGACACTTCGCTGGACTTTTATCAACAGGAAGTGGCCAAGAGCTGTCAAATCAATCTGCCCATACAAGGCAACAGGAAATGCTCCACTCTTCACAGATAAAATATGTGTATTCAAGTTTACAATATTTTATATTTCAAGGTATTTTCTGTAACTTTTCTGGTAGACATGTTTTTGTTTTGCCTGGAATGTTCCACAGTAATGTCATTAAACTTTTTATATTTTTCTTAATGGAGACAAGCTAGTGGTGCCATTAGCCCAAGTTGCAGGTCAGATCTGTGGAGAGGCAACTCCAATCACAATGAGAATGGCTGTTTTTAAGATATTTTGCTTGCAATTGAAAATAACTGAAATAAAATACAGTATTTTCTGCATTTTGGGCACTCTGGGTTATAGAATGGTCTATTTTCAAACTTTTTTCACAAATAAAATCACACCGGACTTTAAACGAATCACAACAGTTAGATGGGTCAGTGGGACTTTGTTTGTGGCGTTCACGGTGACTCTGGGCTTTGTTCAGTTGTGGCGTGTAGGGAGGGTGCTGTCTGGGACCGCTGGATTGTCGGCGTGTTTGCAGTGACTCAATTGTTCAGTTGTGTCTAGAAGTGGCACATTGCACTCGCTTTTTCGGTTCGTTCCTCCGTTCCGTTCCTCAGTCGCTGTCTGCTCCGTGCGTGTTTGCGTGCTTTACTGAAGTCGTGCTGGGACACCCGAGTGGATTCATGTATAGGGCGCTCTGGATTGTGGGGTGCACAGTCGTTTTTTGATGGGGTTGGAGGTCTAAGAACGCGCCTTATAGTGCGGAAAATACGGTAATTAATCTTGGCAATATAGTTGGCATTTCAGTCCAGGCAAAGGAATAGCATCTCCATGGAGACAAATGGGTAGTTCCACCTAAAAGCCCTCCAGCAAAAAAAAAACCCAAAAAACACTCAATGCACCTTTAAAGGTCTTAGATTGCACAAAATTGACTCTTGTGAGCTTTAAGCCATGTTAGAATGTTGCTACCTCAACAACCCTCAAAAGTTAGCAGCTATCTTTTATATTTTGTTTAGAAAAAAATTTAAATTCCAGGACTGAAATGGTCCAAATGATTCTAGTGAAAATGTATGGAGTTTAAAAACACAGTGAAGCCTGTATTACCATATGACATCACAAGGTGGAAGAGAGAAGAACTAAATCTGCAGGAGTTGTGTGTTAAACATTTGTGAATGAAATAAAACATAGGTCCAGGTTTGTTTGGGGGACGAAACAACATTTGAACATAGATCAGAAAATAGTGTAATATGAGCCCTTTTATAGTAGTAGTGCGTTTTCTGACCTTGGTTGTTGGTTCGATTCCCGATGGCACGTCTCTGTAACCTGCTGAGGTGCAGTTAATCAGTGGTCGGTGATCTTTGTCCCTGCCATCAACGCAACCCCTCACTGTTGTCTCCACGGCAACGGGAGCAAAAAACAAAAACGTGAGATGTAGAAGAGAGACGAGCGGAGAGACGGAGGAGAGGTGCATCATGGGTCAGAGTCTGGGTCAGGACTGGCTCTGAGAGAAAGAGGAGAAGAGAGAGACTCAACTGAAACAGGAAACTGAGAGTCCACTGATAACAGCATTACACTCTGTAATGTCTTTCTAAAACAGTGGAGTCAGTGATCACTCTGGCTTTGGAAGTACAATTTCCCATACTATTTTCCCATTGACTTTTCAAAAAAATTCAAATATTAAAGGTGCATTGTGTGCACCAATATTTAACTTTTCTTAGCTCTTTAAGAGTTCCAAGAGTCAATTTTGTGTAATACAAGAGCTTTAAGTGTCCTGCCCAAAGACACAACACCAGAATGTAGTGTGTTTATGTATTTATCTGAACCTTTTTGTTGAAAGAAAAAAACACCAGATACTCACTTGTTATTTTGATTATATCTTTAACTATTCAGAAACTGTCTCTATTCTTAAGGGTTAAATACTGTAAAAACAGAACTGTGAATTACATAAGTTACTCAAATATTTGATGTTATAATGAGAAAATATTTGAAAAAAAATTTAAATATAAATGATAACATTATTTTTCTACCAGGTACTGATCGGTTTGAAAGGGTGTAGTTTTTTGGATCCAGACAGCAGTGTGTGCCAACAGATTCTGTGCACAACTGGAGAACACAAGGGAATATGGATGTTGTTCTCAAGTTCAAGAGGAACAACTGAAGCACATATAGAAGTGATTAGACAGCCTGCAATAATTATTTGTTTATTCTATCTATTTATGTTTGTGTTTTTGCACTTGTTTCTTACGTGTGCAGAAGTGAAAAAGAAGTTATAGTTACAGTATACAATAACTTATTTATTCTAATTATTTGTTTGTGTATTTAGTTATTTCTTTGTAGAGTTGTGTTTGCAGACTAAAGTAAATATATACAGTATTTAAATGTATACAGTGTGCAGTACTTAGAGTTACTCTATTTGTGTTTTTTAAAGTTTTTTTTATTGGGTGTGCTTGTAGCGAGACTGAAGTATAAAAGAAGTTACATGGTGTGCAATACTTTTTGTGAAATATTTTTATATTTGTGTTTGTACTTAAGTATTTATTGATGCAATGTGCATAACCATCTGTTTTATTTGATTGTACTTTCATTATAATGTTTAGTGTTTGTTTGACAATAACTTGGTACCATTTTGAAAAAGTCAACTCACTGTACCATTGCTGATGTTCTGGTCCAAACTGTGCTGTGCTTTGTACACGTTAATGTCATTTTGAAGGGAGTATATACTGAGACACACAGGCCCAAATCCTGGATGGTTCACTGTGCATGTAGGTTGGCTGGGGTCTTCTTCCATTCTTGCTGTCACCTACCAAATATATGATCAATAACATGAGTGGGCATAACATACAGTAACTGAAAACTAGTTTTTGGAAAGCAAACACACCTTGGGGGTTTCTTAACAGCATCTGTTCTCCACCTGAAGACACGAAATAAATAAAATGAACTACAGCAATTGCAGACTTTAGCCAAAATGACAAGCTTGATTCGCTATAACATCACATTACATTTACACATTCAGTGAGGTGTGCACTTGTAAACACATTGTGTCATGGTAATAGCATAATCATGTATAAAGATATGCAATAAATATATACTCAGGACAACAAATGTAAAGTTGTATCAGGTCCTGACACAAAGTGCCATAGTTATTCCAGGAGTGAGGTGCTTAATGCTGAGGACACAGTCTACTTATATGTGTCAATCAGTGCTATTCTTTAAAGTTACTGTATGCAGGATTTGTGTGGCTCTGGATGAAATAAATCGAGGGGTTTCTTGTCAAACTGTTGTGGCCCTCTTTATTTTTAGTGTATCATTGTCCAGCATAGCATTAGATTTACAAAATGTTTATTACGTGGTTGTTAGCATATAACTTAATTTTGGTGCTAATCGCTACGTCAATGAACTATGCAAAAAACAATTCTACATGTGGCAATGTTTTGTATCGAGGCTCTGGTGTTACTCACGTGTAGTTGAGTGGTTGTAGGTCTCCAAAACACTCCTGGTATTTCATAGTTTGCGGTGATAGATGGCTAACGCTAAGCTAGCTCTCATTAAAAAACGAATTGGGGCTAACACTGGGTCTATACAGGTCTATTTACATGTCATCCAAATCGGTATCTTACATTTTACATGGATGTGTGTTTAGCACTTGTATTGTAGGCTATAGATGTTACGAGATCAGTGTTTTGGGGTGGAAAACAGGGCAACTTCCATTTTCATCCTTCAGTCTCTGGATGACTCCCTCCTCTGTGTTACGCTCCCTCAGCCCCCAGCGGTGCCTCCAAAATGTTGTGCCCTCTACTCCTACAGTGTGGGAGAGATACGTGGTTGCTTTTTGTAGACAATGAAGGACAGAGACGCAGTTCACGTCCTTACTCCATGACTTTATTTCAAAAAAAGAACGAACTTGTAAATATGTAATTGTACAATTTTTAGCATTTATACTTTTTGTCCCAAATGAATTATCTTTTAAATGTAACAGAATGATATAAATAAATCATGTTTTTAACAATATTTTAAATCATTGACTCACTTTTTTTTAATTTTTTTTTATCTGTTACATATGGTCTGTAAAACGCCAAGTCGCTTCCGTGCTTACGTCAGTGCGCACGTGCGTGCTGTTGTTATTTTTGTTGCTATGTGCGTTTTTTGAACATTGGAATCTTTACAAACTTTTCTCCAGACGAGAAACTGCACACCTAAACTCTCTCTGAATATTTTTACCTACACGAGCCGGATCTTTGGATTATTTCCAGCAGACTTGTACTGACCGCCCTCTCACTCGGACTACAAGACTTTTTTGGACGGGGAACGTGAGGTTTGTGAGTTTACATGTTCATATTTTAATCGCTTCGGGATTTTAAGATGTTACACAAAAAACAACCAATACTGTAGCAAATAACCCTTTTAACAATACCTAGATCATGATTACGACGAGGTTATTCAAAGAAATGTGCCCTTGTGCATTCATGCTTTCCTTTTAATGCAAAATTAAAAACAGAAGGCAACAGTCAGAGATGGTACTCATGTTAGCACACCCAGGCTACATCTAGGCTAACTTGTCTGCGCTCAACAAATACAATAGATACAATTGACCTTAAAATGTGACAAATTCACCGGATTGGTTTAGGATTCTGTAAGGGTTCAGCTCTAACTTAGTCCTGGTTTAGTCCTGGTTTAGTTCTGGTTTAGTCCTGTAGTGTAGTCATGACAGCCGGAGATGAGAGGCAGCTAAACGTCTGTCTGTCCGTATTGAAGGTAAACGTGGATTTGCCGTGTGTTTTGGAGTAAATTGTATTCACTGTTTACCTCCTGTGAGTAACATCAGCGTATCTGACAGAGCTCCTGTAGTAAAGTCGTATGTGCACCGTGGTGAAGTTAGTTTCACTCAGACGTTGGATATTCAGTTACACAGCAGAGATATTCATTGGCTGTGCCAATTTAATTCAATTTAAATGTAAGAAAAGTGAGTGAGAAACATTTTGGTGTCTACAGTTTGTCCCTGTGGGTTTGCTGTGCTCTTGTATGTGCTTCCTGTTTGTTCTGGTGTGTGACACAAATGTTTCTCCCCACAGGTCTGTGTGAGCCAAGGCCCAGTACTGGTCCAGGCCTCTGTGCCTCCAGGCCCCCAGACCCTCAGACCCCCAGACGTCGAAGTCCAGCCCCCCACCTCCAGAGCCCAGACCTACAGCACAGGACCTCACTTCTCATAGTAACACACCCACACCCACCCACCCACCCACACCCACACCCACACCCACCCACACCCACACCCACCCACACACACCCACACCCACACACACCCACACCCACACCCATACACACCCACACACACACACCCACACACACCCCCACAAACACACCCACCCACACATACACACACACATAGACACACACACACATGTCATCACCATACGCTGCTCGTATCGCGCCCCCACGGGGGCCCGCCGCTCCTGTCGCACCCACTCCTGCTGCTCCTGCCGCACCCCTGCCTTCTCCATCTTCTAGGGTTCGCCGCGTGCCGTTACTCATCTGCCTGCGACGTACTGCTCCTGTCATGCCCCCTCCCGCCGCTCCTGCCACGCCCACCCCTGCCTCTCCTGCTGCATCTCCGCCCGCTGCTTCTGCCAGGCCTCCGCGCACTGCTCCTGCCACACGCCCGCCCGCCGCTCTTGCCGCGCCCGCCGCGCCCGCTGCTCTTGCCGCACCCGCTGCTCTTGCCGCGCCCGCCGCGCCCGCTGCTCTTGCCGCGCCCGCCGCGCCCGCTGCTCTTGCCACACGCCCGCCCGCCGCTCTTGCCCGCGCCCGCTGCTCTTGCCGCCGCCCGCCGCTCTTGCCGCGCCGCTGCTCTTGCACACGCCCGCCCGCCGCTCTTGCCGCGCCCGCCGCTCTTGCCGCGCCCGCCGCTCTTGCCGCGCCCGCTGCTCTTGCCCACACGCCCGCCCGCCGCTCTTGCCGCGCCCGCCGCACCCGCTGCTCCTGCCATACGCCCACCCGCCGCTCTTGCCGCGCCCGCTGCTCCTGCCACACGCCCACCCGCCGCTCTTGCCGCGCCTGCTGCTCTTGCCGCGCCCGCCGCTCTTGCCGCGCCCGCCGCGCCCGCTGCTCTTGCCACACGCCCCGCCGCCGCCTCTTGCCGCCCCGCCGCTCTTGCCGCGCCCGCCGCTCTTGCCGCGCCCGCCGCTCTTGCCGCGCCCGCCGCTCCTGCCACACGCCCACCCGCCGCTCCTGCCGCGCCCGCTGCTTCGGTCGGCCGAGCTGCTCCTGTGAGGCGTCCAAAACCCGTCTCTGCTTCTACTGCTCAGCTTGTCCTTCCTCCTCGTGTGACCCTCACTCCTCCTCCTCCTCCTTCTCTTAAGCCTTTCCTGGAGCCTCGTCCTTTGCCCTTCTTCTCTTCTCTTGCCAGGCGCCCCAAGCCCTCTACACCTCCGCCTACTGTTTCCCTCTTTGCTGCTCCTGTCACGCACCTGCCTGCTGCTCCTGCTTTGCCTACCCCTACCTCTTCTGCTGTGTCTCTCCCTGCTCCTGCTTTGCCCCGCTCTGCTCCTCCTTCTAGGTGTCCCCGTGCCGTTCGTTGTGGGCGTTCCAGGTACAGCCCTGTTGCTCCTGCCAGGCCCCCCGCCCGCTGCTCCTCTTGTTTCTCTTCTTGCAGCTTGCAGGTCTTTCTGCTCTTGGGTTTTGTCTTTCCTGAAGCGCTAGCTCTTCCTTCTCCCTCCCTCTCCCTCCATCTCTCGCTTCTCCTTTTCTCTCTCTCCTGCTTCTCTTTCTCCCTCTGTCTTCTCTCTCTCCCTCACTCTGTCTTTTGCTCCCTTTCTCTTGTCACTCTCCTTCTTTCTCTTCCTCTCTCCCCTCTCTCTCTCCTTGTCTCCCTCCCTCTCTCTAACCCTCTTCTCCCCTCTCTCCTCTCTCTCTCTCTCTCTCTCTCTCTCTCTCTCTCCCTCTCTCTCTCTAACCCTTTCTCTCTTTCTCCCTCTCTTTAACCCCCCCTCTCTCTCTCCCTCTCTCTAACCCTCTCTCTCTCTCCATCTCTCTAACTCCCTCTCTCTCTAACCCTCTCTCTCTCTCAATCTCTCTCTCTCTCTCTCCTTCTCTCTCTAACCCTCTCTCTAACTCTCCCTCTCTCTAATCCTCTCTCTGTCTCTCCCTCTCTCTCTCTCTCTAACCGTCTCTTTCACTCTCTCTAACCCCCCCTCTCTCTCTCCTCTCTCTCTCTCTCTCTCTCTCTCTCTCTCTCTCTCTCTCTCTCTAACCCTTTCTCTCTCTCAATCTCTCTCCCTCTCTCTCCCTCTCTCTAACCCTCTCTCCCTCTCTTTCTCTCCCTCTCTCTAACCCTCTCTCTATCTCTCCCTCTCTTTCTCTCTCTCCCTCCCTCTCTCCTTCTCTCTAACCCTCTCTCTCTCTCTCTCTCTCTAACCTCTTCTCTCTCTCTCTCTCTCTCTCTCCTCTCTCTCTCTCTCTCCCTCCCTCTCTCTCCTTCCCTCTAACCCTCTCTCTGTCTCTCCCCCTCTCTCTCTCTTATCCTCTCTCTATCTCTCCCTCTCTTTCTCTCTCTCTAACCCCGCCTCTCTCTCTCTCTCTCTCTCTCCCCTCTCTCTCTCTCTCTAAACCTCTCTCTCTCTCTCTCTCTAATCCTCTCTCTATCTCTCCCTCTCTTTCTCTCTCTCTAACCCCTCTCTCTCTCTCTCCCTCTCTCTAACTCTCTCTCCTCTCTCTCTCTCTAACCTCTCTCTCCCTCTCTCTCTCTCTTCCTCTCTCTAACCCTCTCTCTTCTCTCTCTTCTCTCCTCTCTCTCTCTCTCTCTCTCTCTCTCTCTAACTCTCTCTCCGTCTCTCTCTCTCTAACCATCTCTCGCTCCCTCTCTCTCTCTGTCAATCTCCATCTCTCTAACCCTCTCTCTATCTCTCTCTCTCTCTCTCTCTCTCTCTAACCCTCTCTCTGTCTCTCCCCCCCTCTCTCTCTCTCTCTCATCCTCTCTCTCTCTCTCCCTCTCTCTAACTCTCTCTCCGTCTCTCTCTCTCTAACCATCTCTCGCTCCCTCTCTCTCTCTCTGTCAATCTCCATCTCTCTAACCCTCTCTCTATCTCTCCCTCTCTTTCTCTCTCTCCTTCTCTCTAACCCTCTCTCTGTCTCTCCCCCCCTCTCTCTCTAACCCTCTCTCTGTCTAACCCCCTCTCTCTCTCTCTGTTTCTCTCTGTTTCTTTCTTTCTTGTTTTCTTTTTCCTCCCGTCGTGTCCTGTCCTGTCGTCTCCTTTTTCCTCCCCTCCTTGAGTCGTCACCTTACCGTGGTGGTGGAGGGGTTTCGGAGCCTGAATGATCCCAGGAGCCGTGCTGCTGCTGGGGACGGCTCAGACCAAGAACGGCTCTTCTCTCCCTCTCACCTTTCTGTTCCTCCTCTCCCGGACGTGTGGATCTTCAGTTCCGCTGTGCGTAAAGGTGAACCTGTAACGGAACTTTTCTCATGTACAGAACAAGAAACGACAAAATCCGGGTCGACGTGTTTGCAGTTTGACAGAGCGCGAGAGATGAAGGGATGAAGAGCGAGAGAGAGAGACAGACCCCCTGTTGAAGACCTCTGCAATAAATTCATTCAACTGGACTTAGTGATTTTCATTCTTTATTCATTTAATGTTTCTATTTTTCACTCCTCTACACTGGACTTTTCAACAACTGTACAGTCTGAGATCAGTTTACATGAAGTCGAGTGGAATAGAATTTTATACACAGGGTTAAATACTGTGGGCTGTTTTAGACAACTTTAAACAGGACTAAACCAGGTCTAAACCAGGTCTAAACCAGGACTAAACCAGGTCTAAACCAGGTCTAAACCAGGTCTAAACCAGGTCTAAACCAGGACTAAACCAGGTCTAAACCAGGTCTAAACCAGGTCTAAACCAGGACTAAACCAGGTCTAAACCAGGTTCTAAACCAGGTCTAAACCAGGACTAAACCAGGTCTAAACCAGGACTAAACCAGGTCTAAACCAGGTCTAAACCAGGTCTAAACCAGGACTAAACCAGGTCTAAACCAGGACTAAAACCAGGTCTAAACCAGGACTAAACCAGGTCTAAACCAGGTCTAAACCAGGACTAAACCAGGTCTAAACCAGGACTAAACCAGGACTAAACCAGGACTAAACCAGGTCTAAACCAGGACTAAACCAGGACTAAACCAGGACTAAACCAGGACTAAAACCAGGTCTAAACCAGGTCTAAACCAGGACTAAACCAGGACTAAACCAGGACTAAACCAGGTCTAAACCAGGTCTAAACCAGGTCTAAACCAGGACTAAACCAGGTCTAAAACCAGGACTAAACCAGGTCTAAACCAGGACTAAACCAGGTCTAAACCAGGTCTAAACCAGGTCTAAACCAGGACTAAACCAGGTCTAAACCAGGACTAAACCAGGACTAAACCAGGTCTAAACCAGGACTAAACCAGGACTAAACCAGGACTAAACCAGGACTAAACCAGGTCTAAACCAGGACTAAACCAGGTCTAAACCAGGTCTAAACCAGGTCTAAACCAGGACTAAACCAGGACTAAACCAGGACTAAACCAGGTCTAAACCAGGACTAAACCAGGTCTAAACCAGGTCTAAACCAGGTCTAAACCAGGTCTAAACCAGGACTACAGCAGGACCAGTAAAAATACATGTTTTTACAGTAGTTTTGAGAAATAAAGACACCAGTTAGTAGTATAAACACAAGATATATTTGTTTAATACTGTGGAACATAGCAGTAGTAGTAGTTATAAGTTTAAACCCCATCCTCCTATAGCCCTGTGTGTCAGATGCCCTCCCATTCCCGTCCTCAGGTCCTTTTTTAAATCACTCATATATATATATATATATATATATACATATATATATTTTTTTCCCTCTATTTCACTGGATCTATACTTCAAGAAAGACTCTCAAGAACTTTGAATCTCAGTCAATACGACTAGTGAACTAAACCTCCCCCCCATAAAAAAGACAATATATGATCTCACAGGACTCTCAATTGTCTGTTTTGTTTTTTGCTTTGTTTATTATGTCATATCTGTCCTATTTATAATACATATATATATCCAAAGTATAAATAAGTCTATATTATATTGTTGTTATTATTATTATTATTATTATTATTATTATTATTATTATTATTATTGCCAACTTAAAAAATATAATACAATTTCTCATATTATAAACTTTAACAAGTGTCCGCTCTTCATTCACTTACCCTATGGCTCTTCAGCGAATCTACTTCTGAACAACTTAATATTGCAGTCAGACCGCCAAGCCAACTACGCGTTACAATAGACTATACAAAGTATTTATGAAATTTTCTGTTGGTTAATGATCATTACATTTCAAAAAGTCAGTGTTAAAGTCTCCGCACAGAAGATGTCCTTTTGCTGAAGTTTTGAGAAAAGTCTTTCGATACAGTCTACAAAACTATCAGTGTTTGACCCTTGCGTTCTGTAAATTGCCCAACTGTTTTAAACAATTATGAGTTACTGTGAATATACTAACAATTTAGCGTCTCAGACAGTATTTATTTACGTGTTAAAATTGAACAAAGTTGAGAGTTATTGTGAATGTGTTAAATAAAGTTTGACTGACTTATCTAACTGTTGTGTTTCGTTTAATGCACCTTATAGTCCGGTGTGATTTATATGTGAAAAAAGTCAGAAAATAGACCATTCAATGACAGTGCCCCTATAGGGCACAAAATACGGTAAGTTCCTACATTACACAAAATGGGCTCTTGTGAGGTTTAAGTCATGTTATAATCTTGTTATCTCCTCAAAAACAAACCTTGAGTTGTATTTTGTTTCATTCACACATATTTGAGTAACTTTTTATTATTAGTCTGTCTACCAATCTCCAAAGCTCAAAATGCTCTGCTCCACCGTGTGATGTCTGTGATGAAACTGTATTTTTCCCCAAATTTCTGCTGATTTTGATCAATAACATTAAACAAGAGTGCATTTTACCATTGCGTAGTTAAGAAGATCACCTCAAAACACAAGAAATGCACAAAAAAACAACCAAACAAAAACACATTCACGTTAAAAGGGGCAATTTCAAAGCTCCTGATCAAAGAAACAAATCAAAATCATTCAAAAAAGACACAAGAAACCCGGCCTCTCTTCTTTCAGTTAGGTTCAATGAGCTAAAAAAAAAGTTTCAGGTCATTCTTCACATTCTTCAAGTGTGTTATTTTTGGTTTTATCTTAAAAAAGGTGTGGGACCTGTTGCTCACGGGTTACACCACTAGAAGGCGCCTTTGGAAAAGCAAGGCAAGGCAAGTTTATTTGTATAGCATTTGTATAAAAGCAAGTTCCAGTTCAAGTCTGTGTTTAAATCTGCATTTATATTGTTGTGAAAGTCAGTTTGAAATTCCAAGTATTTTCTTACAAGGTCTAAAAGTGTAAAGAGTTTCCAAAAACATGATCTTTAAAGGACTCGTGTTACTCTATTTTCTGATCTGTGTTATAATGTTGTTTCTTCATCACAAACAGACCTGGAGTTGTGGTTTGTTTCATTCACATGCTCTTCTCTCAAACAGAAAACACTCTGTTCTACCTTGTGATGTCATGTGGTAATGAATGTTGGGGAGTAACAGATTACATGTACCGGAGTTACGTAATCAGAGTACAAATTATGAGTAACTGTATTCGGTTACAGTTACTGTTTCAGTGAGTGGTAATTGGATAAGTGGAGGTGGAGAGAGGAAGAGGAGGAGGCCGCGTAAAGAGGGTGGTTGGAGGTGTGCCTGCCAGACCAGTGAGTAACAGAAATACACAGGGAGCATGAAATCCCAGTCTTTTTCAGACATACAAACACTTTAAGACAGAAACCGGTCCACCCAAAGGACAAAATACCGAGCCACAAACAAAGCAATGTGGTCTACTCCATTCAGTGCAGTGAAGACTGCAGTGAGCGCTACACTGGAGAAACAAAACAGCCACTTCACAAGACGATGTACCAACACAGACGAGAGAGCAGCAGTGGACCTCACTCTGCTGTACATCTTCATCTAAAAGTCATGGACCTCTCCTTTGAGGATAGTGAGGTACAGATCTGTGCCAGAGAAAAGAATTGGTTTAAGTGGGGAGTGAAGGAGGCCATCTTTGTTAAAAGACAATCCATCTTTAACAGGAATGGAGGGCTCAGACACTATCTCTCTCCTATTTACAACTCCAGCCTCAAACCTAAATCAAAACAAAGAAAACAGTGTGATAGCTGGGTCAGGCTCAGAGGTGTGAAAGCTCCCATCAGGGGCCTCAATGATTCTGCTAATATTTCTCTCTCAACAAACAGAAACAGTAAACAAGTAGGTGTGATAGTTTCAGAGTAGTTTCCGTGTAGTTGGCTCCTTCAAGCAGATATAAGGAAGTGTCCACCAGCGTCTGACCAGAACTGAAGAACCAACTTGGAATAGTTGCGAAACATATTTGATCAAAAACAGCTGTTTTCTTCTTCATTATCACTCTGGCATCACAAAGGCGCCGGTTTGAGAAGTCCAGACTTCTCTTTTTACCCACACTTCTTCCAACTCCTGAGGTGTTCCCAGGCCAGCCAAGAGGCATCGTCCCTGCAGTGTGTCCTGGATCTTTCCCAGGGCCTCCTCCCAGTGGGACATGAACCCCTCCTCAGTGAGCCGTCCAGGAGGCATCAGATGCCGTCCCCTCAGCTGCTCTTCTCGACATGGAGGAGCAGCAGCTCTACTCTGAGCTCCTCCTGTATGACTGAGGTCCTCACCCTGTCTCTAAGGAAACGACACTCAATCTGTGGCGGAAACTCATTTTGACCGCTTGTATCTGCTTGTATCTGCCGTCTTGTTGTTTTGGTCAATACTCAAAGCTCATGACCATAGGTGAGAGGAGGAACATGGCCTGAGCAGTAAAGCGAGTGCTTTGAATCATTTTTAATAATTTACAAACATAAAATAATTCAATAGACATCAGTGATATAATCTATTAGGCTCCATATATTTTGGTCAGTGCATATGGCATATACTGTATATATGGCTTGCTTTTTAGTTATGTTTTTATAGTCTTTAGCCATATATAATTATTTTATATTGATCCAAAGCAATATTTTTGAGTTATAAATTAATCTACAAATAACACAAAAAAAAGATGACATACAACACTTCATATCACTTTAACCGTGTCATGCAGTACCAGATCCAGTGGCAGGTGGCGCTTGTGGACTCTGGGAAGATTGACTGTGGAGGAGCGTACATCGGAGGCTGCTGGGTCCTCACGGCCGCTCACTGTGTCAGGTATAAATATAACCTAGAGTGAATGAACAACATGTAGTATTTATTTGATTCATTTATATCTGTTATTATAGTAATGTTTATGTATTCCTTACAGGCCAAACCCCTCTGCGTTTATGGTGAAGTTCTCTTTGTGGAAGAAGAACAGAGCTCAAAACACAACTGACATCGTCCCAGTGCAAGACATCCACATCCACCCACTGTAAATACATTCAATTCATGTTTTTTTTTTTTTTACTCCTGATGCCCTACCTTAAAGGGCCCATATTATGCTAACGTGTGAATGAAACAAAACACAACTCCAGGTCTGTTTTTGTTCAATAGAATCTTATCACCGCAAAGTGTGATTTGATTGAATAATGCATGAAACTGAAAAGCAATTTTGAGTGTCTGGAAAAGCACATATTAGACTAAAGTATTATCAATGCATTATAAACCTTTTTTATTTATCCAAACATGTGACTCTAATAATTAAGCGAAAATTGGCAAATAATGACATAAAATGCAGGTCCAGTTCTTTTTTTTTTTTTTTTTTACACCTGATGCCCTATATTAATGGTGCATTGTGTACCTTTTCGAGTAAAGGGTTGGCTACCTGCTTGTCTTGATGAAGATGGTATTAATTTGTCTGAAATATTCCACAGTGTGGCATTAAACTTGTCCATCTACCATTCTTTGATTATGGGTGTTTTTATTGCTTAAAGAACATGCATACCTACAGTCAGCAGTCCCTCCTCTGACTGGTATCTTGGTCTTGTGGCATCTCCTGCTTGTTTCCATGGAGATACTTAAGTTTAATACCATACTGTGAAACATTCCAAGTAATTATTAAAATGTAGGCTGACCCTGCACCAGGAAAGTGATATAGTGCACCTTTAACAATATATCCTTTTCCATTTATCCAGACATGGGACTGGCAAAAAGAGTAAACTGGCCTCTTAGCTCTTGTAACTACATTAAGTTTAATAAGTCAGTGAGTTTTAGGTGACGCATATGCAGGTCCGGTTCAATTCAATCTCCAGCACAAGCGGATATGCATAAAGAATACACAAGAAGCTTTATTTGAACACTTTAATGGGATGAGATAATTGCACAAAACTACACAGTTATCTTAAAGGTTGAGTCTGGATGAATTTGTAGTAAATTTAAATGATATAATGGCCCATGAAAAAAACAACATATCGGTTGATCTTTAGTTTGCAGCCCTTCCACGGTCACAAGCGGGGAAACGGTCAGCAGGAAGCTTGATGACCTACAAAAATGAGTCTGAGGAAATGAGCAGTCTAACATGTCATATGCAGTTTAACCTCCTCTTCTTTAGTTACAACGGTAAAACCTACGAGAACGACATCGCTCTGGTGGAGTTGCAGAAGCTCCCGTTTAAAGAGAGGTGTTTCAGAGAGAACCCGGCGGTGCGCTCCGTGTGTGTGCCCTGGACCCCTCACCTGTTCCAGCCCAACCACACCTGCAGCATCTCAGGCTGGGGCCGCACCGCAGGTACCACACACAAGACGACACACCGGAGATAAAGGATTTTTGCATTTTTAAGCTTTATTTATTTTCTCTTGGTCAAAAATGCAGAATAAGATGCTTTACACAACAGAATCTCCAAACACCCTCAGGAGGCATTTGGTGTGATACCAAGTAATACTTAAAGTATCGAACAATCCCAAAACCTGACTTTTGAGCAGGGATGCCTCTTAACAGATCTGACTTGTAACTCTATGGTGAGTATGTATATATGTATATCTAAATATCTGTATTTTTCCAGAGGGTAAAGCGGCTAGGGTCCTGCTATGGGCGAATGTCTCCCTGATTCCTAATTGTGAGCAGCATTATAAAGATCGCTTCAAAGCAGGAATGATGTGTGCAGGTGAGACCATTTTGAAAATCCTTAAATATCTATGTCAAACAGAAGCAGAACAAAACTTAGGACCTGTATCTGATCTTTTAATGACAGTCTGAACGACACAGATCAGATTTTTTCAAATGTGACCCAGACTACTTGGATATGTGCTCCTGAAACCGACACATATCTGATCTTCTGACATGCGACTGTATTCTGTATTCTGCTGTATTCAGGCCAATCTGGAGGGGCCTTATTGGAACTGGGCAGTTTTTTAAATGATTGCCAAAGAAATGGCCAAGCACAACTACAGGCGGCCTGGCTCCAATGTCAACAAAAAATAAAGAGCCTAAACACTCAGGCACACAAAGCGGCCATGGACGTGTAACCTGTCCATTTTACAAAGAACTGGACTGTATTTTGGGAGACTTGCCCAACGTTTAGGCTACTTCTGTAGCAATGCTCGCTCTCGCTTCTGGGGCATTTAAAGTTCACCCTGGAGATCACATACAAATCATGTTTAATTGGAAATGAGAACGACCCCCCCCCCCAAAAAAAAAAAAAAAAAATAAATCTGAACTTAAGCATTAAGCCCTTCAGTCTGAATGTAGCCTTAGATAGAGCATTATAACACGGTTACAAGCGCAAAAAAGTTCAGTACTGAATGATGGAATGAAGATGGAACCCAGTTTTGCCCAAAATGGTCTCTTAAAGGGCCAGTATTATGCTATTTTCTGATCTGTGTTTTGCCCTTATATCTATGATGATGGTGATGTCATATGGTAATACTTTATGTACCAGACTAATATGGATCATTTTAGACACACTAATAGTAAAAGAAATATTTGTGAATGAAACAAAACACAACTCCAGGTATATGTTTGAGGAGGTAACAGCATTCTAACATGGCTTAAAGCTCACAAGAGTCAGCTTTGTGTAATATAGGACATGTTTAAACTGTTTGTTGTCACAGGGGATTTGAATGGCTCTGTGGACTCGTGCCAGGGGGACAGTGGGGGGCCCCTGGTGTGTGAAGATGAGCTGGGCGTGTCCTACCTGTGGGGCATTGTGAGCTGGGGAGACAAGTGTGGCGAGCCGGGCTTCCCTGGAGTCTACACACTGGTAAAAGGACGGAGCAGTGGAAATTGCTTGTCAAAAGTTTCTGCCTGGGACTGTTTAAAGATTTTTATTGGAGGCTCCACCACCTGCTTGTCTTCATGGAGGTGTTATTGTTTTGTCTAGAATGTTCCACAGTATAGATTAAACCTGTCTGTCAGGAAGGAGACAAGCAGGTTACAGCACTACGCTACATTACAGGTCAGATCTGTGGAGCATCGCCCCTATTCACAGAAAGAGTGATTGTATTTTGGAGCAATAGAAACACATGCAATAATAAATGTTAGCTGTGTATGTTTAATGTCATACCAAGGAACATTCCAGGCAAAGCAGTAACATCCATGGAGACAAGCAGGTAGTGGATCCTCCATCAGAAAAGTGACGCAGTGCACCTTTAAGCATCAGGTTAATTTGTTTTGGGTCTAATGGAGCTTTATAAACTTTATAACATAATAATAAGTAGATTTAATGTTCAGTTCTGCTTTAATACCGGTGGAGGGCATATAAAAGTCATAATTATGAGTTTTAAAGTTGACTTTGAATCTGCCCTTGCCATACAGGCACATGGGTATTTTTCCTGGAGAAGCCATCCTCTGGAGAGTTCAGGACAGCTTCACATTCTCCACAAAGCTTCATTTGCTTGTTAATGAAGTGAATGATGTAAAAAGACAAAAATGAAAGAGATATCCACACAAATCCCATATGAATGACTATGTGCAAAGTGTCCATCTCTGTTAACTGAAAACTGTGACATTTTGATGCTATGTGAAGTGAATTAGCAGCAACTACCACCGCGGCAGCTGTGCCCAATGCAATAATACAGTAAAAACTGACCACTTTTTTACACCCTCACACTGGTAAGAAATATGCCATAAAAAGTGTCATCACATGTGCATCTACACATGTGCTCTACATGTTGAAATGTCCATGCGGCCAAGCTTATATTGGCAAGACCACAAGAAAACTCAAACAAAGAATAAGTGAGCACAAGATCTCCATCAGAAGGAAAGACCGGGACTATCCAATAGCAGTACACTTTAATGATCAGAGACACGATATTAGTTCTTTCCGTTTCTGTGGCATTGAGCATGTCCTCCCTCCAATCAGCTCAGAGGAGGGGACCTTGACCGGACACCTAAACAATGGGAAGCATTTTGGATTCATACTCTCCAAACTTTAGCTCCAAAAGGACTCGATGATGATTTCAATCTTAGCATTTTTTTTGTAGGCATTTGTTATATCATGAAGTCTCTCTCGTTTTGGGTGAGCTATATTTTAAGATCCATTGATATATATATTATATATATATATATATATATATATATATATATATATATATATATATATATATATATATATATATATATATATATATATATATATATATATATATATATATATATATATATATACATATATATATATATATACATATATAGATGTGTATATGGCACGACAGCATTATTTTATAGTTGGGTGAATATACACTATGTCTATATGTATCCAGATATTCTTCTTATTTTTCTATTATTATTCAATGATTTTTCTACTAATGATTAATATTCCATTATTATTATCATTATACTGTATGTTGATTGTCTTTGTTTTTTGAATTATGGGATTTTGGTACACTGTTTCTTTATGACCTGTCACCCTTGGGTGCTTGCCACACCCTATTTAAGATGTCCACCTGAGCTTTCATTCTGTTTGCTTGACGAAGGCCTAGTGCTGAAACGTTGCACCGTTTGTCCTGATAAATCTCACAATTTACAAATAAGAGTGTGTGAGATTTTTCTCTGTGTTCTTGGGCTGCTCCCTCTCCTCCAATGCACACATTTCTAGTAATTGATGTGCAAAGTTCAAATTTTTTTCTGAAGTGAATTAGTAAAATAACTAACATTTTCCTTGTATTGGGTTTATACATTGCTTCTCCAGAAAAGTGGTCAAGTGGTCGTACCAGCCCGTCTACTTACATGGCAGGTTCAGAGTCAGTTTAAAAAACTCCTAATTATGACTTGAAAATGTATAATTATGAGTTTTTAAACACATAATTTTATCTTCTTGTGAGGCTTTTAGTTTTTATTTTTTGGCAGAAATGGGCTTCCATGATGTCTGTTAAAGTATCAATAGTGAGTTCTTGGTTCTAGTCATTAACATAAACTGCTGTTTTTGTTCTTGTTTCCAGGTGGCTCATTTCTACGAGTGGATCCGAATTCACACTGGATGGCCGCTTGTCACACAATATAATTCTTAGTCCTCATGTTTACATTTTTCCAACATTGTACGACACCAAATAAAATAGAACTGGTTAAAAAAAAAAGGTTTTACTTGTTTGTGTATTGGGTAGAATAATAATTTCACAATGTGTCTTGATATTTTCTGTTTTACCTCAATGGAGAAATGTGGAGCAGAATTTAATCCTACTTGTCCTCGTGCTCTTTAAGGTTTTAGAGTCAAAGATGAGCGATCACTCAAGCAAGCAGTGAATTGGTTATTAAATGTTTCAGTAATCCTTTATTATTAGTCTGTCTAGATCTCCAAAGCTCAAGATGTTCTGATCCACCTTGTGATGTCATTTGGTAGTAGTTTAGTAAGATGTAATTTCTTAATTTCATTAAAAAAAAAAACTAAAAAAAACACTGAATATAAAAAGCTTTCAATCAAATCATTTTATTTATATGAAACTCTGTAACATAAGAAATCTGTCCCAACCCCACATTCAAAGATACAATTTTAACATAATACTTCTGAATCTTAAAATTACAGAGACACATCATAACATAAAGTAACTCAGATTTGGATGCTCTAAACTTATTTATTTCCATGGCGACAAGCAACTTGGCCAACTTACAGGTCAGATCTGTGGAGAGATGAGCCCACTCACAGAAAGATTGCATGTTTCTCAAGGGATTTTTGAGCTAAAGATACAAATGCAGTGCTAGGTAAATATGTTTAATGGCATACTGTGGAACATTTTAGTCAAAGCAAAAACAACAGCAACAGCATTCATGATTTACACATGTGAAATAAACAAAAAACAAAGAGTTGTGTTTAATTAATTAACAAATTTATACATTATTAAAAACTAGTGTTGTCATGATAATACTAAGGAATAGACTTGATACTCAATACCAATTCCAATACCACAATGATAATAAAAACACTCTTCTTTAGGCAATTGAATGCCATTTTCAACATTAAATGTAGTAGTAGTAGTACTTTTTCTATTCCCATGTACTACTAGCTTTTGTATCGACTAAATGGTCACATTTTTACACAGCACTTTTCCATCTTCAGGGCACCCAAAGTGTTTTACAACACAGAACCACTCACCCATTCACACGCATGAACACAGGAGCCCACACATCACAATATAATATAATAACAAAGAGCAAAAAGTATAAATGGAAAAAGCAAGAGACAGCTAAAACATAATTATTTAAATGTAAATGTACAAGTCAAAATAAAATAAGTAATCAAATATACAATCTTAGCTATATACAAGAGGTCAAAGGAAGACAGTACAACAATGTTATGATGATTGACAGGATGTAGGGAGTATTATCTGTTACATAAGGGTGAGTTGTTGTACAGTTGTAGGGAGTATTATCTGTTACATAAAGGTGAGTTGTTGTACATCTGTATGGAGTATGGTATGACTGTAATCCTGTTGTACTGCCGATTAGTATCAGATTTTTATGGTAGCCCATCTCCGTCAGTAAATAAAAAATAAAAGCCTCACAGAAAGTCATAACTATGACTTTTTATACTTTTAAAACAAAAAATATAAAAAAAATTCTGACTTTCTGTGAGGGTTTTTTAAAATTTACTGGTGGAAATGTGCTTCCATAAATTTTCAATTAAAAACTCCTTGAAGGGCCCATCTCATGTAAATAACTCTTTTCACATTGTATCTTCTGCACATATACAAACACAATACTGGTTTCTTGGAGAAAGTCACAGACCAGGAACTATGAAAGGCCGACTATTGCTCTCCCCCCGCCCGTCCTGAGAAAGCACAGGCTCCGCCCTCCAAACGTTGACGTAGGCGACGAGTGAGCCGCCCTTCCTCCGCCCATCTCAGGAGGGAGGGGGAGACAGACGTGCACCCTGATAGTGGTAGAAATAAACTTTTATTCATCATGGAGATACAGCGCGTTTCAGCCGCATGTGTTGGACCCGGAATCAGACGAGGACTTTGAGGAGCACGAAGCTCAAGCACCACGTCCACATCAGCTGAACATTACTGATTGGTAAAGTTTTAATAAACACTAGTAGATCAACTTATTATATTGCGTACACTGCAGTGTAGAACAATACACTGAGGGGGGC